>NW_025534127.1:0-40000 GCF_020615455.1 Coregonus clupeaformis
TCCCTAGTCCCTGTATGTTCTCACCTCCATCCCTAGTCCCTGTATGTTCACACCTCCATCCCTAGTGCCTGTATGTTCTCACCTCCATCCCTAGTGTCTGTATGTTCACACCTCCATCCCTAGTCCCTGTATGTTCTCACCTCCATCCCTAGTCCCTGTATGTTCTCACCTCCATCCCTACTGCCTGTATGTTCTCACCTCCATCCCTAGTGCCTGTATGTCACCTCCATCCCTAGTCCCTGTATATTCTCATCTCCATCCCTAGTGTCTGTATGTTCTCACCTCAATCCCTAGTGTCTGTATGTTCTCACCTCCATCCCTAGTGTCTGTATGTTCTCACCTCCATCCCTAGTGTCTGTATGTTCTCACCTCCATCCCTAGTCCCTGTATGTTCTCACCTCCATCCCTAGTCCCTGTATGTTACACCTCCATCCCTAGTGCCCTGTATGTTCTCACCTCCATCCCTAGTGCCTGTATGTTCTCACCTCCATCCCTAGTCCTCTGTATGTTCTCACCTCCATCCCTAGTCCCTGTATGTTCTCACCTCCATCCCTAGTCCCTGTATGTTCTCACCTCCATCCCTAGTGCCTGTATGTTCTCACCTCCATCCCTAGTCCCTGTATGTTCTCACCTCCATCCCTAGTCCCTGTATGTTCTCACCTCCATCCCTAGTCCCTGTATGTTCTCACCTCCATCCCTAGTCCCTGTAGTTTCTCACCTCCATCCCTAGTCCCTGTATGTTCTCACCTCCATCCCTAGTCCCTGTATGTTCTCACCTCCATCCCTACTGCCTGTATGTTCTCACCTCCATCCCTAGTCCCTGTATGTTCTCACCTCCATCACTAGTGTCTGTATGTTCTCACCTCCATCCCTAGTGTCTGTATGTTCTCACCTCCATCCCTAGTCCCTGTATGTTCTCACCTCCATCCCTAGTGTCTGTATGTTCTCACCTCCATCCCTACTGCCTGTATGTTCTCACCTCCATCCCTAGTCCCTGTATGTTCACACCTCCATCCCTAGTGTCTGTATGTTCACACCTCCATCCCTAGTCCCTGTATGTTCTCACCTCCATCCCTAGTGTCTGTATGTTCTCACCTCCATCCCTACTGCCTGTATGTTCTCACCTCCATCCCTAGTCCCTGTATGTTCACACCTCCATCCCTACTGCCTGTATGTTCACACCTCCATCCCTAGTCCCTGTATGTTCACACCTCCATCCCTAGTGCCTGTATGTTCTCACCTCCATCCCTAGTGCCTGTATGTTCTCACCTCCATCCCTAGTCCCTGTGTGTTCTCACCTCCATCCCTAGTCCCTGTATGTTCACACCTCCATCCCTAGTGCCTGTATGTTCACACCTCCATCCCTAGTCCCTGTATGTTCACACCTCCATCCCTAGTCCCTGTATGTTCTCACCTCCATCCCTAGTCCCTGTATGTTCACACCTCCATCCCTACTGCCTGTATGTTCTCACCTCCATCCCTACTGCCTGTATGTTATCACCTCCATCCCTAGTCCCTGTATGTTCTCACCTCCATCCCTAGTGTCTGTATGTTCTCACCTCCATCCCTAGTGTCTGTATGTTCTCACCTCCATCCCTAGTCCCTGTATGTTCTCACCTCCATCCCTACTGCCTGTATGTTCTCACCTCCATCCCTAGTCCTGTATGTTCACCTCCATCCCTTGTCCCTGTATGTTCACACCTCCATCCCTAGTCCCTGTATGTTCTCACCTCCATCCCTAGTGCCTGTATGTTCTCACCTCCATCCCTAGTCCCTGTATGTTCTCACCTCCATCCCTAGTGCCTGTATGTTCTCACCTCCATCCCTAGTGCCTGTATGTTCTCACCTCCATCCCTTAGTGCCTGTATGTTCTCACCTCCATCCCTAGTCCCTGTATGTTCACACCTCCATCCCTAGTCCCTGTATGTTCTCACCTCCATCCCTAGTCCCTGTATGTTCACACCTCCATCCCTAGTGCCTGTATGTTCTCACCTCCATCCCTAGTGCCTGTATGTTCTCACCTCCATCCTTAGTGCCTGTATGTTCTCACCTCCATCCCTAGTCCCTGTATGTTCACACCTCATCCCTAGTCCCTGTATGTTCTCACCTCATCCCTAGTGCCTGTATGTTCACACCTCCATCCCCTAGTTCCTGTATGTTCTCACCTCCATCCCTAGTGCCTGTATGTTCACACCTCCATCCCTAGTCCCTGTATGTTCTCACCTCCATCCGTAGTGCCTGTATGTTCTCACCTCCATCCCTAGTGCCTGTATGTTCTCACCTCCATCCCTACTGCCTGTATGTTCTCACCTCCATCCCTACTGCCTGTATGTTCTCACCTCCATCCCTAGTGCCTGTATGTTCTCACCTCCATCCCTAGTCCCTGTATGTTCACACCTCCATCCCTAGTCCCTGTATGTTCACACCTCCATCCCTAGTGCCTGTATGTTCTCACCTCCATCCCTAGTGTCTGTATGTTCTCACCTCCATCCCTAGTCCCTGTATGTTCTCACCTCCATCCCTAGTCCCTGTATGTTCTCACCTCCATCCCTAGTGCCTGTATGTTCTCACCTCCATCCCTAGTCCCTGTATGTTCACACCTCCATCCCTAGTCCCTGTATGTTCTCACCTCCATCCCTAGTGCCTGTATGTTCACACCTCCATCCCTAGTTCCTGTATGTTCTCACCTCCATCCCTAGTGTCTGTATGTTCTCACCTCCATCCCTAGTGTCTGTATGTTCTCACCTCCATCCCTAGTCCCTGTATTATCTCACCTCCATCCCTAGTGCCTGTATGTTCACACCTCCATCCCTAGTGCCTGTATGTTCTCACCTCCATCCCTAGTGTCTGTATGTTCTCACCTCCATCCCTAGTGTCTGTATGTTCTCACCTCCATCCCTAGTCCCTGTATGTTCTCACCTCCATCCCTAGTGCCTGTATGTTCTCACCTCCATCCCTACTGCCTGTATGTTCTCACCTCCATCCCTACTGCCTGTATGTTCACACCTCCATCCCTAGTCCCTGTATGTTCTCACCTCCATCCCTAGTGTCTGTATGTTCACACCTCCATCCCTAGTGCCTGTATGTTCACACCTCCATCCCTAGTCCCTGTATGTTCACACCTCCATCCCTAGTGTCTGTATGTTCTCACCTCCATCCCTACTGCCTGCATTATTGTTTGCCACTTGGTCTTAAATTGCCCCAATTAGTTTCTCAGTCGCCCATGCTATTTCAATATATAATAATAAATCATTCGGTTTTTCCATTGTGCCAATGATGGCAGATTGATTGATTTACACGTTTTTAGTGTAGTTCTTTTTCAAAAAGAGTGATGAGAAAAGAGTCGTCCAGCCCATTGGGTATCTCACTACACCCACATATGGCATGTCTTGAAATATGCAGATACAGTGGGGAGAACAAGTATTTGATACACTGCCGATTTTGCAGGTTTTCCTACTTACAAAGCATGTAGAGGTCTTTAATTTTTATCATAGGTACACTTCAACTGTGAGAGACGGAATCTAAAACAAAAATCCAGAAAATCACATTGTATGATTTTTTAAGTAATTAATTTGCATTTTATTGCATGACATAAGTATTTGATTCATCAGAAAAGCAGAACTTAATATTTGGTACAGAAACCTTTGTTTGCAATTACAGAGATCATACGTTTCCTGTAGGTCTTGACCAGGTTTGCACACACTGAGGCAGGGATTTTGGCCCACTCCTCCATACAGACCTTTTCCAGATCCTTCAGGTTTCTGGGCTGTCGCTGGGCAATACGGACTTTCAGCTCCCTCCAAAGATTTTCTATTGGGTTCAGGTCTGGAGACTGGCTAGGCCACTCCAGGACCTTGAGATGGTTGTTACGGAGCCACTCCTTAGTTACCCTTGCTGTGTGTTTCGGGTCGTTGTCATGCTGGAAGACCCAGCCACGACCCATCTTCAATGCTCTTACTGAGGGAAGGAGGTTGTTGGCCAAGATCTCACGATACATGGCCCCATCCATCCTCCCTCAATACGGTGCAGTCGTCCTGTCCCCTTTGCAGAAAAGCATCCCCAAAGAATGATGTTTCCACCTCCATGCTTCACGGTTGAGATGGTGTTCTTGGGGTTGTACTCATCCTTCTTCTTCCTCCAAACACGACGAGTGGAGTTTAGACCAAAAAGCTATGTTTTTGTCTCATCAGACCACATGACCTTCTCCCATTCCTCCTCTGGATCATCCAGATGGTCATTGGCAAACTTCAGACGGGCCTGGACATGCGCTGGCTTGAGCAGGGGGACCTTGCGTGCGCTGCAGGATTTTAATCCATGACGCTCGTAGTGTGTTACTAATGGTTTTCTTTGAGACTGTGGTCCCAGCTCTCTTCAGGTCATTGACCAGGTCCTGCCGTGTAGTTCTGGGCTGATCCTCACCTTCCTCATGATCATTGATGCCCCACGAGGTGTGATCTTGCATGGAGCCCCAGACCGAGGGTGATTGACCGTCATCTTGAACTTCTTCCATTTTCTAATAATTGCGCCAACAGTTGTTGCCTTCTCACCAAGCTGCTTGCCTATTGTCCTGTAGCCCATCCCAGCCTTGTGCAGGTCTACAATTTTATCCCTGATGTCCTTACACAGCTCTCTGGTCTTGGCCATTGTGGAGAGGTTGGAGTCTGTTTGATTGAGTGTGTGGACAGGTGTCTTTTATACAGGTAACAAGTTCAAACAGGTGCAGTTATACAGGTAATGAGTGGAGAACAAGAGGGCTTCTTAAAGAAAAACTAACAGGTCTGTGAGAGCCGGAATTATTACTGGTTACTGGTTGGTAGGTGATCAAATACATATGTCATGCAATAAAATGCAAATGAATTACTTAAAAAATCATACAATGTGATTTTCTGAATTTTTGTTTTAGATTCCGCTCTCACAGTTGAAGTGTACCTATGATAAAAATTACAGACCGCTACATGCTTTGTAAGTAGGAAAACCTGCAAAATCGGCAGTGTATCAAATACTTGTTCTCCCCACTGTAGATGGATTAAAAGTAAGTTTACATTGTAATGCTTCTGACAGCAAATGTTCTAGCTCTGCCCACAATGTCCAAACTTTATAGCATTCCCAGAAAGCATGAATTATTCAGTCATTATTAGTTGAGACTTCACTCTGCCGTTGTGCTGTAGAATTTGTGAATTTTGTCTCTTGTATAATACATTCTATACATTAATTTATACTGGATTAAGCGTATATTTTCGTTAACTGTAATCTCGTTAGTTTTGCTCCAACATTACTTCCATCTCGTACCAATTTCAGTTATTTTTTAAATCTTGGTTCCAATAGTTTACAGTGGGGAAAAAAATTATTTAGTCAGCCACCAATTGTGCAAGTTCTCCCACTTAAAAAGATGAGAGAGGCCTGTAATTTTCATCATAGGTACACGTCAACTATGACAGACAAAATGAGAATTTTTTTTCCCAGATAATCACATTGTTGGATTTTTTATGAATTTATTTGCAAATTATGGTGGAAAATAAGTATTTGGTCAATAACAAAAGTTTCTCAATACTTTGTTATATACCCTTTGTTGGCAATGACACAGGTCAAACGTTTTCTGTAAGTCTTCACAAGGTTTTCACACACTGTTGCTGGTATTTTGGCCCATTCCTCCATGCAGATCTCCTCTAGAGCAGTGATGTTTTGGGGCTGTCGCTGGGCAACACAGACTTTCAACTCCCTCCAAAGATTTTCTATGGGGTTGAGATCTGGAGACTGGCTAGGCCACTCCAGGACCTTGAAATGCTTCTTAAGAAGCCACTCCTTCGTTGCCCGGGTGGTGTGTTTGGGATCATTGTCATGCTGAAAGACCCAGCCACGTTTCATCTTCAATGCCCTTGCTGATGGAAGGAGGTTTTCACTCAAAATCTCACGATACATGGCCCCATTCATTCTTTCCTTTACACGGATCAGTCGTCCTGGTCCCTTTGCAGAAAAACAGCCCCAAAGCACGATGTTTCCACCCCCCATGCTTCACAGTAGGTATGGTGTTCTTTGGATGCAACTCAGCATTCTTTGTCCTCCAAACACGACGAGTTGAGTTTTTCCCAAAAAGTTATATTTTGGTTTCATCTGACCATATGACATTCTCCCAATCCTCTTCTGGATCATCCAAATGCACTCTAGCAAACTTCAGACGTGCCTGGACATGTACTGGCTTAAGCAGGGAGACACGTCTGCACTGCAGAATTTGAGTCCCTGGCGGCGTAGTGTGTTACTGATGGTAGGCTTTGTTACTTTGGTCCCAGCTCTCTGCAGGTCATTCACTAGGTCCCCCTGTGTGGTTCTGGGATTTTTGCTCACCGTTCTTGTGATCATTTTGACCCACGGGGTGAGATCTTGCGTGGAGCCCCAGATCGAGGGAGATTATCAGTGGTCTTGTATGTCTTCCATTTCCTAATAATTGCTCCCACAGTTGATTTCTTCAAACCAAGCTGCTTACCTATTGCAGATTCAGTCTTCCCAGCCTGATGCAGGTCTACAATTTTGTTTCTGGTGTCCTTTGACAGCTCTTTGGTCTTGGCCATAGTGGAGTTTGGAGTGTGACTGTTTGAGGTTGTGGACAGGTGTGTTCAAACAGGTGCCATTAATACAGGTAACGAGTGGAGGACAGAGGAGCCTCTTAAAGAAGAAGTTACAGGTCTGTGAGAGCCAGAAATCTTGCTTGTTTGTAGGTGACCAAATACTTATTTTCCTCCATAATTTGCAAATAAATTCATTAAAAATCATACAATGTGAATTTCTGGATTTTGTTTTCTCAATTTGTCTGTCATAGTTGACGTGTACCTATGAAGAAAATTACAGGCCTCTCTCATCTTTTTAAGTGGGAGAACTTGCACAATTGGTGGCTGACTAAATACTTTTTTTCCCCACTGTATATGTTTTCTACGAGGATGTCAGCTGGATATGTCGTCTGCAAGGTTTTGTAGATCTTCCCTATCATATGAACATCCTTTTCTGATTCAAATATGATTCCCTCAAGGTTGCTCTGATGTCCAAAAGATTTCAAATCGAAATTTCGTAATGTGTAACTTTTAAATTGCATGTATTTGAAACTATCTACATTGGTCAGTCCAACATTTCTTTTTAATTCTGTCATGGACATAAATGTATTTCCTGTTACCAAGTCATTTACAGATTTCTTTGCCTTTAGTTTTCCATGTTGGCCAATTTCTCGGTGAGTTCTGAAAAGCTATCCAAGGATTATTCCATAGGGTTGTGTTTCTAGGGCATGATATTGGTTCTTGTAGAATACGTTCAATTTTCTTCCATTTTGTTGTAGTGTTCTTAACTATGAAGTTGTTAATGTTCTTAGCTTTATCCTTTGAAAATAGACACCTGAAAATATTCTGGGGATGAGCATGCACATCTTCAATATGTACCCATTGTTCCTCTTCAGTACATTTAACTATAGGTCACAAGTAAAAGCCTTGGGTGGCGAGTTGATGCAATTCCAAGTCTGGAAGGTTAAAACCCCCTCAGACTTAGGAAGATGTAAAACGTTCCCTTTTATTCTATGAGTTATATTTGCCCATATAAAGTCTGTTATGACCGACTATACTTTTTAAAGAATGTCTTCAGTGTGTTATTTGGTATTACCGAAAATACAATATATATACAAGAGTATGTGGACACCCATTCAAATTAGTGGATTCGGCTATTTCAGCCACACCCGTTGCTGACATGTGAATAAAATGAAGCACACAGCCATGCAATCTCCATAGACAAACATTGGCAGTAGAATGGCCCGTACTGAAGAGCTCAGTGACTTTCAACGTGGCCACGTCATAGGATGCCACGTTTCCAACAGGTCAGTTTGTCAGATTTCTGCCCTGCTAGGGCTGCCCGGTCAACTGTAAGTGCTGTTATTGTGAAGTGGAAACGTCTAGGAGCAACAACGACTCAGCCGCGAAGTGGTAGGCCACAAAAGCTCACAGAACGGGACTGCCGAGCGCTGAAGAGCGTAAAATAGTGTGTCTCGGTTGCAACACTCACTACCGAGTTCCAAACGGCCTCAGGATGCAATGTCAGCGGGAGTTTCATGAAATGGGTTTCCATGGCCGAGCAGCAGAACACAAGCCTAAGATCACCAAGCGTCGGCCGGAGTGGTGTAAAGCTCGCCGCCATTGGACTCTGGAGCAGTGGAAACGCGTTTCTCTGGAGTGATGAATCACGCTTCACCATCGGGCAGTCCGACGGACGAATCTGGGTTTGGCGGATGCCAGGAGAACGCTACCTGCCCGAATGCATAGTGCTAACTTTAGAGTTTGGTGGATGAAGAATAATGGCCTGGGGCTGTTTTCATGGTTCGGGTCCTTTAGTTCCAGTGAAGGGAAATCTTAACACTATACAATGATATTCTAGACGATTCTGTGCTTCCAACTTTGTGGCAACAGTTTGGGGAAGGCCCGTTCCTGTTTCAGCATGACAATGCCCCCGTGCACAAAGCGAAGTCCATACAGAAATGGCTTGTCGAGGTCGGTGTGGAAGAACTTGACTGGCCTGCACAGAGCCCTGACCTCAACCCCATCGAACACCTTTGGAATGAATTGGAAAACCAACTAATGAATTGGAACGCCAGGCCTAACCGCCCAACGTCAGTGCCCGACCTCACCAATGCTCTTGTGGCTGAATGGAAGCAAGTCCCCGCAGCAATGTTCCAACATCTAGTGGAAAGCCTTCCCAGAAAAGTGGAGGCTGTTATAGCAGCAAAGGGGGGACTAACTCCATATTAATGCCCATGATTTTGGAATGAGATGTTGAACGAGCAAAAGTTTTGGTCAAAAGTTTTGAGAATAACACAAGTATTGGTTTTCACAAAGTCTGCTGCTTCAGTGTTTTTAGATATTTTTGTCAGATGTTACTATGGTATACTGAAGTATAATTACAAGCATTCCATAAGTGTGAAAGGCTTTTATTGACAATTACATTAAGTTTATGCAAAGAGTCAATATTTGCAGTGTTGATCCTTCTTTTTCAAGACCTTTGCAATCCGCCCTAGCATGCTGTCAATTAACTTCTGGGCCACATCCTGACTGATGGCAGCCCATTCTTGCACAATCAATGCTTGGAGTTTGTCAGAATTTCTGGGTTTTTGTTTGTCCACCCGCCTCTTGAGGATTGACCACAAGTTCTCAATGGGATTAAGTTCTGGGGAGTTTCCTGGCCATGGACCCAAAATGTCGATGTTTTGTTCCTCGAGCCACTTAGTTATAATTTTTGCCTTATGGCAAGGTGCTCCATCATGCTGGAAAAGGCATTGGTCATCACCAAACTGTTCTTGGATGGTTGGGAGAAGTTGCTCTCGGAGGATGTGTTGGTACCATTCTTTATTCATGGCTGTGTTCTTAGGCAAAATTGTGAGTGAGCCCACTCCCTTGGCTGAGAAGCAACCCCACACATGAATGGCCTCAGGATGCTTTACTGTTGGCATGACACAGGACTGATGGTAGCGCTCACCTTGTCTTCTCCGGACAAGCTTTTTTCCGGATGCCCCAAACAATCGGAAAGGGGATTCATCAGAGAATATGACTTTACCAAAGTCCTCAGCAGTCCAATCCCTGTACCTTTTGCAGAATATCAGTCTATCCCTGATGTTTTTCCTGGAGAGAAGTGGCTTCCTCGCTGCCCTTCTTGACACCAGGCCATCCTCCAAAAGTCTTCGCCTCACTGTGCGTGCAGATGCACTCACACCTGCCTGCTGCCATTCCTGAGCAAGCTCTGCACTGGTGGTGCCCCGATCCCGCAGCTGAATCAACTTTAGTAGACGGTCTTGGCGCTTTGCTGGACTTTCTTGGGCGCCCTGAAGCCTTCTTCACAACAATTGAACCTCTCTCCTTGACAATCTTACTAACAGCAATATCCTTGCCGGTGAAACCCTTTTTGTGCAAAGCAATGATGACGGCACGTGTTTCCTTGCAGGTAACCATGGTTAACAGAGGAAGAACAATGATTTCAAGCACCACCCTCCTTTTAAAGCTTCCAGTCTGTTATTCTAATTCAATCAGCATGACAGAGTGATCTCCAGCCTTGTTCTCATTGGTATCATTTGATTTACCCAACATGCCTACCACTTTGAAGATGCAAAATATTTTTTGTGTGTGAAACAAACAAGAAATAAGACAAAAAACAGAACTTGAGCGTGCATAACCATTCACCCCCATTGTTGCCCATTCTTCAAGGCAAAACTGCTCCAGCTTCTTCAAGTTGGATGGGTTCCGCTGGTGTACAGCAATCTTTAAGTCATACAACAGATTCTCAATTGGATTGAGGTCTGGGCTTTGACTAGGCCATTCCAAGACATTTAAATGTTTCCCGTTCAACCACTCAAGTGTTGCTTTAGCAGTATGCTTAGGGTCATTGTCCTGCTGGAAGGTGAACCTCTGTCCGCGTCTCAAATCTCTGGAAGACTGAAACAGGTTTCCCTCAAGAATGTCCCTGTATTTAGCGCCATCCATCATTCCTTCAATTCTGACCAGTTTCCCAGTCCCTGCTGATGAAAAACATCCCCAACAGCATGATGCTGCCACCACCATGCTTCACTGTGGGGATGGCTATTCGATGCTAATGCAGTACGCCACAGGATGTTTTTGTGCTGGTCAAGGGCAGTCAAGTCTGAGGAGAACCAGGGGCTATATCTGTTCTTAGTTCTGAATTTTTTGAATAGGGCATGTTAATTTTAAAATTGAGAGGAAAGCACTTTTAAATATAATTTAAATATATAATCATGCACTTGCTACAAGAAGGATATTTTAGTTACATTTGATTTATATTCTCCACCATTTAAAGTTATCAGCTGTCTTTTCCTCTGTACTTGTTGACAGTTAGACTAGAACTGTCCAAATCATATAGAGCTATAATTGATATTTATTCTTTAAATTCACCCTGACTACCACAAGAGGGCGGCAAATATAAACAAACGTCGATAATAGCAGTCAGACCGCATTAATTCTCCCCTACCTGCCTCAGCTCCTCACGGCCACTCTCTCCTAGCTGGTAAAAATGCTGTTTGAGAGAAAAAGCAGTGAGTGGGTGGTCAGGGGACTCTTCCTGCATTCCAAATGGCACCCTATTCCCTACAGAGTGCAGTGTACTATCTTGGCACCCTATTCCCTACAGAGTGCAGTGTACTATCTTGGCACCCTATTCCCTACAGAGTGCAGTGTACTATCTTGGCACCCTATTCCCTACAGAGTGCAGTGTACTATCTTGGCACCCTATTCCCTACAGAGTGCAGTGTACTATTTTGGCACCCTATTCCCTACAGAGTGCAGTGTACTATCAATCAATCAATTTTATTTTATATAGCCCTTCTTACATCAGCTAATATCTCGAAGTGCTGTACAGAAACCCAGCCTAAAACCCCAAACAGCTAGTAATGCAGGTGTAGAAGCACGGTGGCTAGGAAAAACTCCCTAGAAAGGCGAAAGCCTGGGAAGAAACCTAGAGAGGAACCAGGCTATGAGGGGTGGCCAGTCCTCTTCTGGCTGTGCCGGGTGGAGATTATAACAGAACCATGCCAAGATGTTCAAAAATGTTCATAAGTGACAAGCATGGTCAAATAATAATCAGGAATAAATCTCAGTTGGCTTTTCATAGCCGATCATTAAGAGTTGAAAACAGCAGGTCTGGGACAGGTAGGGGTTCCATAACCGCAGGCAGAACAGTTGAAACTGGAATAGCAGCAAGGCCAGGCGGACTGGGGACAGCAAGGAGTCACCACGGCCGGTAGTCCCGACGTATGGTCCTAGGGCTCAGGTCTCTCAGTTGGCTTTTCATAGCCGATCATTAAAGAGTTGAAAACAGCAGGTCTGGGACAGGTAGGGGTTTCGTAGCCGCAGGCAGAACAGTTGAAACTGGAATAGCAGCAAGGCCAGGCGGACTGGGGACAGCAAGGTGTCATCATGCCCGGTAGTCCTGACGTATGGTCCTAGGGCTCAGGTTCTCAGAGAGAAAGAGAGAACGAGAGAATTAGAGAGAGCATACTTAAATTCACACAGGACACTGGATAAGACAGGAGAAGTACTCCAGGTATAACCAACTAACCCCAGCCCCCGACACATAAACTACTGCAGCATAAATACTGGAGGCTGAGACAGGAGCGGTCCGGAGACACTGTGGCCCCATCCGAAGAAACCCCGGACAGGGCCAAACAGGAAGGATATAACCCCACCCACTCCGCCAAAGCACAGCCCCCGCACCACTAGAGGGATATCCCCAACCACCAACTTACAATCCTGAGACAAGGCCGAGTATAGCCCACAGAGGTCTCCACCACAGCACAAACCAAGGGGGGGCGCCAACCCAGACAGGAAGATCACGTCAGTAACTCAACCCACTCAAGTGACGCACCCCTCCCAGGGACGGCATGAAAGAGCACCAGCAAGCCAGTGACTCAGCCCCTGCAACAGGGTTAGAGGCAGAGAACCCCAGTGGAGAGGGGAACCGGCCCGGCAGAGACAGCAAGGGCTGTTCGTTGCTCCAGCCTTTCCGTTCACCTTCACACTCCTGGGCCAGACTACACTCAATCATATGACCTACTGAAGAGATAAGTCTTCAGTAAAGACTTAAAGGTTGAGACCGAGTCTGCGTCTCTCACATGGGTAGGCAGACTGTTCCATAAAAATGGAGATCTATAGGAGAAAGCCCTGCCTCCCGCTGTTTGCTTAGAAATTCTAGGGACAATTAGGAGGCCTGCGTCTTGTGACCGTAGCGTACGTATTGGTATGTACGGCAGGACCAACTCGGAAAGATAGGTAGGAGCAAGCCCATGTAACGCTTTATAGGTTAACAGTAAAACCTTGAAATCAGCCCTTGCCTTAACAGGAAGCCAGTGTAGGGAAGCTAGCACTGGAGTAATATGATCAAATTTCTTGGTTCTAGTCAGGATTCTAGCAGCCGTATTTAGCACTAACTGAAGTTTATTTAGTGCTTTATCCGGGTAGCCGGAAAATAGAGCATTGCAGTAGTCTAACCTAGAAGTAACAAATGCATGGATTAATTTTTCTGCATCATTTTTGGACAGAAAATTTCTGATTTTTGCAATGTTACGTAGATGGAAAAAAGCTGTCCTTGAAACAGTCTTGATATGTTCGTCAAAAAGAGAGATCAGGGTCAAGAGTAACACCGAGGTCCTTCACAGTTTTATTTGAGACGACTTTACAACCATCTAGATGAATTGTCAGATTTAACAGAAGATCTCTTTGTTTCTTGGGACCTAGAACAAGCATCTCTGTTTTGTCCGAGTTTAAAAGTAAAACGTTTTCAGCCATCCACTTCCTTATGTCTGAAACACAGGCTTCTAGCGAGGGCAATTTTGGGGCTTCACCATGTTTCATTGAAATGTACAGCTGTGTGTCATCCGCATAGCAGTGAAAGTTAACATTATGTTTTCGAATAACATCCCCAAGAGGTAAAATATATAGTGAAAACAATAGTGGTCCTAAAACGGAACCTTGAGGAACACCGAAATGTACAGTTGATTTGTCGGAGGACAGACCATTCACAGAGACAAACTGATATCTTTCCGACAGGTAGGATCTAAACCAGGCCAGAACTTGTCCGTGTAGACCAATTTGGGTTTCCAGTCTCTCCAAAAGAATGTGGTGATCGATGGTGTCAAAGGCAGCACTAAGGTCTAGTAGCACGAGGACAGATGCAGAGCCTCGGTCTGACGCCATTAAAAGGTCATTTACCACCTTCACAAGTGCAGTCTCAGTGCTATGATGGGGGTCTAAAACCAGACTGAAGCATTTCGTATACATTGTTTGTCTTCAGAAAGGCAGTGAGTTGCTGCGCAACAGCTTTTTCTAAAATTTTTGAGAGGAATGGAAGATTCGATATAGGCCGATAGTTTTTTATATTTTCCGGGTCAAGGTTTGGCTTTTTCAAGAGAGGCTTTATCACTGCCACTTTTAGTGAGTTTGGTACACATCCGGTGGATAGAGAGCTGTTTATTATGTTCAACATAGGAGGGCCAAGCACAGGAAGCAGCTCCTTCAGCAGTTTAGTAGGAATAGGATCCAGTATGCAGCTTGAAGGTTTAGAGGCCATGATTATTTTCATCATTGTGTCAAGAGATATAGTACTAAAACACTTAAGTGTCTCTCCCGATCCCAGGCCCTCGCAGAGCTGTGCAGATCCAGGACAGCTAAGCCCTGGAGGAATACGCAGATTCAAAGAGGAGTCCGTAATTTGCTTTCTAATGGTCATGATCTTTCCTCAAAGAAGTTCATGAATTTATCACTGCTGAAGTGAAAGCCATCCTCTCTTGGGGAATGCTGCTTTTAGTTAGCTTTGCAACAGTATCAAAAAGAAATTTTGGATTGTTCTTATTTTCCTCAATTAAGTTGGAAAAGTAGGATGATCGAGCAGCAGTGAGGGCTCTTCGGTACTGCACGGTACTGTCTTTCCAAGCTAGTCGGAAGACTTCCAGTTTGGTGTGGCGCCATTTCCGTTCCAATTTCCTGGAAGCTTGCTTCAAAGCTCGGGTATTTTCTGTATACCAGGGAGCTAGTTTCTTATGACAAATGTTTTTCGTTTTTAGGGGTGCAACTGCATCTAGGGTATTGCACAAGGTTAAATTGAGTTCCTCAGTTAAGTGGTTAACTGATTTTTGTCCTCTGACGTCCTTGGGTAGGGCAGAAGGAGTCTGGAAGGGCATCAATGAATTTTTGTGTTGTTTGAGAATTTATAGCACGACTTTTGATGCTCCTTGGTTGGGGTCTGAGCAGATTATTTGTTGCGATTGCAAATGTAATAAAATGGTGGTCCGATAGTCCAGGATTTTGTGGAAAAACATTAAGATCTACAACATTTATTCCATGGGACAAAACTAGGTCCAGAGTATGACTGTGGCAGTGAGTAGGTCCAGAGACATGTTGGACAAAACCCACTGAGTCGATAATGGCTCCGAAAGACTTTTGGAGTGGGTCTGTGGACTTCTCCATGTGAATATTAAAATCACCAAAAATTAGAATATGATCTGCTATGACTACAAGGTCTGATAGGAATTCAGGAAACTCAGAGAGGAACGCTGTATATGGCCCAGGAGGCCTGTAAACAGTAGCTATAAAAAGTGATTGAGTAGGCTGCATAGATTTCATGACTAGAAGCTCAAAAGATGAAAACGCCATTTTTTTTTTGTAAATTGAAATTTGCTATCGTAAATGTTAGCAACACCTCCGCCTTTGCGGGATGCACGGGAATATGGTCACTAGTGTAACCAGGAGGTGAGGCCTCATTTAACACAGCAAATTCATCAGGCTTAAGCCATGTTTCAGTCAGGCCAATCACATCGAGATTATGATCAGTGATTAGTTCATTGACTATGACTGCCTTTGAAGTGAGGGATCTAACATTAAGTAACCCTATTTTGAGATGTGAGGTATCACGATCTCTTTCAATAATGGCAGGAATGGAGGAGGTCTTTATCCTAATAAGATTGCTAGGGTGAACACCGCCATGTTTAGTTTTGCCCAACCTAGGTCGAGGCACAGACACAGTCTCAATGGGTATGGCTGAGCTGACTACACTGACTGTGCTATTGGCAGACTCCACTAAGCTGGCAGGTTGGCTAACAGCCTATCTTGGCACCCCACGCATCCAGAGCGACTTACAAATTGGTGCATTCAACTTAGGATAGCCAGTGGGACAATCAGCCTTTTAATTTATTTTTTGGGAGTGCCAACGGCTAAATCAAATCACAAGCATCAGGGTTTTAATAGCAACTAGCCTAACCCATGCTGTCAGTACATGTCAGAATACATGTGATATAACTTCCCCATCTCCTCCCGTGGCTTGGAAACTGCATACTGTTGTGATGTATTGTATTCTAATGATGGGGAGAGAGAGAGAGAGAGAGAGAGAGAGAGAGAGAGAGAGAGAGAGAGAGAGAGAGAGAGAGAGAGAGAGAGAGAGAGAGAGAGAGAGAGAGAGAGAGAGAGAGAGAGAGAGATTCTTAATAGTGTCGGTTAAAAGCGAGGATAAACCGATATGACGATATACCTTGTTCATATCGACATCGAACAATATCCACATCATACAGAATAATCAATATGGGTGTCCACTACTGGTAACAATGCACATCTCTGCAATGTAGTCTGTCATCGCTGTACATTATATCATGGATAATACGAAACAGTGTTTAAAGTACCACGACGTTCTCAACTGACCTGGTGGTTGAAGGTGGCATGTAGAAGTTGGTAAGCCAGCGTTATATTTGCATGGCATTGCATCAGTGTGTGGCCCATGGGCATTTACCTTCTTGCCAAGTTGCACCCTCCTAGGCATTTGTATCTCAATAATGACAGTTATTAAATATTGACACTACATTTGACTAAACTGATTCAAATTAGGTGGCTTATTAAGATCCTTGCTTCCTAGAAGAATCAGCATGAAATATGATGTAAGCTTTACATCCATCCAGCACCTATGGAGTACCAACGGCTAAATCAAATCACGAGCATCAGGGTTTTAATAGCAACTAACCTAACCCATGCTGTCAGTACATGTCAGAATACATATGATATAACTTCCCCATCTCCTCCCGTGGCTTGGAAACTGCATACTGTGGTGATGTAATGTATTCTAATGATGTGAGAGAGAGAGAGAGAGAGAGAGAGAGAGAGAGAGAGAGAGAGAGAGAGAGAGAGAGAGAGAGAGAGATTCTTAATAGTGTCGGTTAAAAGCGAGGATAAACCGATATGACGATATACCTTGTTCATATCGACATCGAACAATATCCACATCATACAGAATAATCAATATGGGTGTCCACTACTGGTAACTATGCACATCTCTGCAATGTAGTCTGTCATCGCTGTACATTATATCATGGATAATACGAAACAGTGTTTAAAGTACCACGACGTTCTCAACTGACCTGGTGGTTGAAGGTGGCATGTAGAAGTTGGTAAGCCAGCGTTATATTTGCATGGCATTGGATCAGTGTGTGGCCCATGGGCATTTTACCTTCTTGCCAAGTTGCACCCTCCTAGGCATTTGTATCTCAATAATGACAGTTATTAAATATTGAAATGTTCTGACAGTAATGATGTAGAGGTAGATTACCACAACAGTCTCTGCTAGGCTGCATTCCATGTCGTTGAAACCACAGTTAAAGTTAGCGAGCCAGCAGGGTGGGTAGAGCTTGGGATGAGCATGCTTAGTCAACATTGGCCAGCCTCCCTGAGGAACTCTTTTGACGCCTTGTAGTCCATGCCCCGACGAATTGAGGCTGTTCTGAGGGGAAAAAAAGGAGTTAAAACTAAATATTAGGATGGTGTTCCTAATGTTTAGTACAGTCAGTATATATATATATTTTAAAACAGGGTAGAAATTTGCAGTATCATAGCTACTCATGCTATTAAACACATTTCGCCAGAGAACATTTAGCTTTTTTAGAGATCAGGGATTCTTGAAAGACGTGACAATCTCCGTCAGCCCACGCTCTTTCAATTTCTAGACAATAAAGCATTTGACCTTTCCATTGCGTGAACGACAGAGAATTGGCTGTCTGCATATTTCATGTCTTGAAACTGATGGATTAAAAGTACATTTACATTGCAATAACTCTGACATCCATCTTTCCAACTCTGCCCATAACTTCATAACATTCCCAGAAGGCATGAATTATTGACTCATTAGTAGTTTTACACTTCAGACATGACTCTGCCGTTGTGCTGAAGAATTTGTGAATTTTGCATAATAAATTCTATACATTAATTTATACTGGATTAAGCGTATATTTTTGTTAACTGTAATTATCGTTAGTTATGTTCCAACATTCCCTCCATCTTGTGCCAATATCAGTTCTTTTTAAATCTTGGTTCCAATAGTTTATATTATTTTCTAAGAGGTTGTCAGTTGGATATGCTCTCTGTAAGGTTTTTCAATATCTTACCAATCATATGAATATCCTTTTCTGACTCAAATAGGATTCCCTCAAGATTGCTCTGATGTCCAAAAGATTTTCAAATCGAAATATTGTGATATAATCAATCAATCACATTTATTTATAAAGCCCTTTTTACATCAGCAGATGTCACAAAGTGCTATACAGAAACCCAGCCTAAAACCCCAAACAGCAAGCAATGCAGATGTAGAAGCACGGTGGCTAGGGAAAACTCCCAAGAAAGGCAGGAACCTAGGAAGAAACCTAGAGAGGAACCAGGCTCTGAGGGGTGGCCAGTCCTCTTCTGGCTGTGCTGGGTGGAGATTATAACAGTACATGGCCATTAAGGCCAGACTGTTCTTCAAGATGTTCAAACGTTCATAAATGACCAGCAGGGTCAAATAATAATCACAGTGGTTGTAGAGGTTGCAACAGGTCAGTACATCAGGAGTAAATGTCACTTGGCTTTTCATAGCCAGGCATTTAGAGGTTGAAATAGCAGGTGCGGTAGAGAGAGAGAGTTGAAAACAGCAAGTCCAGGACAAGGTAGCACGTCCGGTGAACAGGTCAGGGTTCCTTAGTCGCAGGCAGAAGAGTGGAAACTGGAGCAGCAGCACGACCAGGTGGACTGGGGACAGCCAGGAGCCTTCAGGCCAGGTAGTCCTGAGGCATGGTCCTAGGGCTCAGGTCCTCCGGGAGGGGAGGGAGAGAGAATTAGAGGGAGCATACTTAAATTCACACAGGACACCAGATAAGACAGGAGAATTACACCAGATATTACAGACTGACCCTAGCCCCCCGGCACATAGACTATTGCAGCATAGATACTGGAGGCTGAGACAGGGTGGGTTGGGGGACACTGTGGCCCCGTCCGACGATACCCCCGGACAGGGCCAACCAGGCAGGATATAACCCCACCCACTTTGCCAAAGCACAGCCCCCACACCACCAGAGGGATATCAACAGACCACCAACCTACTACCCTGAGACAAGGCTGAGTATAGCCCACAAAGATCTCCTCCACTGCACGAGCCCGAGGGGGCGCAAAACCGGACAGGAAGATCACGTCTGTGACTCAACCCACCCAAATGATGCACCCCTCCTAGGGACGGCATGGGAGAGCACTAGTAAGCCAGTGACTCAGCCCCCGTAATAGGGTCAGAGGCAGAGAATCCCAGTGGAGAGACGGGAATCGGCCAGGCAGAGACAGCAAGGGCGGGTCGTTGCTCCAGTGCCTTGCCGTTCACCTTCGCACCCCTGGGCCGGACTACACTCAATCGTAGGACCTACTGAAGAGATGAGTCTTCAGTAAAGACTTAAAGGTTGAGACTGAGTCTGCGTCTCTCACATGGATAGGAAGATCATTCCATAAAAATGGAGCTCTACAGGAGAAAGCCCTGCCTCCAGCTGTTTACTTAGAAATTCTAGGGACAATAAGGAGGCCTGCGTCTTGTGACCGTAGCGTACGTGTAGGTATGTACGGCAGGACCAAATTGGAGAGATAGGTAGGAGCAAGCCCATGTAATGCTTTGTAGGTTAGCAGTAAAACCTTGAAATCAGCCCTAGCCTTAACAGGAAGCCAGTGTAGAGAGGCTAGCACTGGAGTAAATGTTGGTTCTAGTCAAGACTCTAGCAGCCGTGTTTAGCACTAACTGAAGTTTATTTAGTGCTTTATATGGGTTGGAAAAATAGGATGATCGAGCAGCAGTGAGGGCTCTTTGATATTGTACGGTACCGTCTTCCAAGCTAGTCGGAAGACTTCCAGTTTGGTGGAGCGCCATTTCCGTTCCAATTTTCTGGAAGCTTGCTTCAGGGCTCGGGTATTTTCTGTATACCAGGGAGCAAATTTCTTGTGACAAACGTTTTTTGTTTTTAGGGGTGGGACTGCATCTAGGGTATTACGCAAGGTTACATTTAGATCCTCAGTTAGTTGGTTAACCCATTTTTGTACTCCGACGTCCTTGTGTAAGTGGAGGGAGTCTGGAAGGGCATCTAGGAATCTTTGGGTTGTACGAGAATTTAGAGCACGGCTTTTGATGATCCTTGGTTGGGGTCTGAGCAGATTATTTGTTGCGATTGCAAACGTAATAAGATGGTGGTCCGATAGTCCAGGATTATGAGGAAAAACATATAGATCCACAATATTTATTCCAAAGGAACAAAACTAGATCCAGGGTATGACTGTGGCAATGAGTAGGTCCGGAGACATGTTGGACAAAACCCACTGAGTCAATGATGGCTCTGAAAAGCCTTTTGGAGTGGGTCTGTGGACTTGTCCATGTGAATATTAAAGTCACCAAAAATTAGAATGTCATCTGCCATGACTACAAGGTCCGATAGGAATTCAGAGAACTGAGTGAGGAACACTGCACACTATCTCATTGTGGAGCTAGAGGAGTTAGAGCCCTGTCTATGTTCATAGATAAGAACTCCCGAGTGGCATAGTGGTCTAAGGCACTGCATCGCAGTGCTAGCTGTGCCACTAGAGATCCTGGTTCGAGTCCAGGCTCTGTCGCGACCGGGAGACCCATGTGCGGCGCACAATTGGTCCAGCGTCATCCAAGGTAGGGGAGGGTTTGGCCGGCAGCGATGTGGGTTCGTTTCCCACGGGGGGGCCAGTAAAAAAAAAAAAAACATGTATGCATTCACTAACTGTAAGTCACTCTGGATAAGAGCGTCTGTTGATGGGTCTGATCATGATGTTACCTCTGTTGATGGGTCTGATCATGATGTTACCTCTGTTGATGGGTCTGATCATGATGTTACCTCTGTTGATGGGTCTGATCATGATGTTACCTCTGTTGATGGGTCTGATCATGATGTTACCTCTGTTGATGGGTCTGATCATGATGTTACCTCTGTTGACGGGTCTGATCATGATGTTACCTCTGTTGATGGGTCTGATCATGATGTTACCTCTGTTGATGGGTCTGATCATGATGTTACCTCTGTTGATAGGTCTGATCATGATGTTACCTCTGTTGATGGGTCTGATCATGATGTTACCTCTGTTGATGGATCATGATGTTACATCTGTTGATAGGTCTGATCATGATGTTACCTCTGTTGATGGGTCTGATCATGATGTTACCTCTGTTGATGGGTCTGCTCATGATGTTACCTCTGTTGATGGGTCTGATCATGATGTTACCTCTGTTGATGGGTCTGATCATGATGTTACCTCTGTTGATGAGTCTGATCATGATGTTACCTCTGTTGATGGGTCTGCTCATGATGTTACCTCTGTTGATGGGTCTGATCATGATGTTACCTCTGTTGATGGGTCTGCTCATGATGTTACCTCTGTTGATGGGTCTGATCATGATGTTACCTCTGTTGATGGGTCTGATCATGATGTTACCTCTGTTGATGGGTCTGATCATGATGTTACCTCTGTTGATGGGTCTGATCAAGCATCACAGGGGGATTTTTTCCCTTGTCTGCACAGCAGCACGTAGACAAGTCCGGAAGTTGAGGGCGGAGCTAGACTGTAGCAGTGGAGTACAATACAACTTTTAAATTGGATGTATTCTGAACTAAAATAAACGACATGCAACAATTTCAAAGATTTTACTGAGTTAAAGTTCATAGAAGGAAATCATTCAATTGAAATAAATTAATTAGGCCCTAATCTATGGATTTCACATCACTGGGCAAGGGCCCACCCACTGGGGAGCCAGACCCGCCCACTGGGGAGCCAGGTCCTCCCACTGGGGAGCCAGACCCGCCCACTTGGGAGCCAGGCCCAGCCACTTGGGAGCCAGGCCCACCCACTGGGGAACCAGACCCGCCCACTGGGGAACCAGACCCGCCCACTGGGGAGCCAGACCCAGCCACTTGGGAGCCAGGCCCACCCACTTGGGAGCCAGGCCCAGCCAATCAAAATGAGGTTTTTTTCCCACAAAAGGGCTCTATTATAGTTTCTCCTCAGTTGCTTTATGACTCTAAAACCTATTTAAACGGAACATATTAGAACCAAAATTAACATTCTATCAGGCAGGTGGAGTTGACAGTTTATGGTTGTGACCATGGTGATTTCAATATGTTTAAATCTATCAACAGTAGAGAACTTTCCAGATCATGAGTGGCCTTGTTGCACTACATGTAATGAGGACATTAATAAAGGGTCCTTATGGTATAGCTGACCCTACTCATTCCTGATTCATTTAGGATTTTAGACAAATCTGATGGAGTTGACCAAATCTCTGGACACATCTTTTAGGAATCACAATTTTGAGAGAAATATTATTTAAAGTCACAGAGGGCTATTGCAAGAAATTACATAAGATCATTTTTCAGTTAATATCAATTATTGCCAGTTGTTTTTATTTGTTGTTGGGGGAAACACTTTGCGTTACTGATGTCGTTCTTCTGTGAGCTGCTCCACAACCAGCTGCCTGACAGCCCAGGTTCAGCAGAATATCATCTATCTGAAAATATTTCACGTGCTTTGTGTTTGTGTTGGGTACTTTGTGCAGGATTTCTCTATTGTACTACATAACTGATACAGCATATACCTCCACTACACTGCTTTGATACGCATCAGTGGATATTAAGAAGTGATTATACGCCCACTGAAACCATCACAAGCATCACGCCCCAACGCCATGACGAGCATCACGCCCCAACACATCATGAGAATCAAATCCCCTCACCATTACGAGCTTCACGCCCCAACACATCACGAGCATCACATCCCCTCACCATTACGAGCTTCACGCCCCAACACATCACGAGCATCACATCCCTCACCATTACGAGCTTCACGCCCCAACACATTACGAGCATCACATCCCCTCACCATTACGAGCTTCACGCCCCAACACATCACGAGCATCACATCCCCTCACCATTACGAGCTTCACGCCCCAACACATCACGAGCATCACATCCCCTCACCATTACGAGCTTCACGCCCCAACACATCACGAGCATCACATCCCTCACCATTACGAGCTTCACGCCCCAACACATCACGAGCATCACATCCCCTCACCATTACGAGCTTCACGCCCCAACACATCATGAGCATCACATCCCCTCACCATTACGAGCTTCACGCCCCAACACATCACGAGCATCACATCCCCTCACCATTACGAGCTTCACGCCCCAACACATCACGAGCATCACATCCCCTCACCATTAAGCGATCATGCCCACCCCCTACATCCCCCTACATTATAAAATGTATTAACTTAAATCTCCCTATATATTAAAGAACATCTCATTTTACAAGACTCACACTACTCCTTCAGACAACAACAGACACACACTACTCCTTTAGACAACAACAGACACACACTACTCCTTTAGACAACAACAGACACACACTACTCCTTTAGACAACAACAGACACACACTACTCCTTCAGACAACAACAGACACACACTACTCCTTTAGACAACAACAGACACACACTACTCCTTTAGACAACAACAGACACACACTACTCCTTTAGACAACAACAGACACACACTACTCCTTTAGACAACAACAGACACACACTACTCCTTTAGACAACAACAGACACACACTACTCCTTTAGACAACAACAGACACACACTACTCCTTTAGACAACAACAGACACACACTACTCCTTTAGACAACAACAGACACACACTACTCCTTTAGACAACAACAGACACACACTACTCCTTTAGACAACAACAGACACACACTACTCCTTTAGACAACAACAGACACACACTACTCCTTTAGACAACAACAGACACACACTACTCCTTTAGACAACAACAGACACACACTACTCCTTTAGACAACAACAGACACACACTACTCCTTTAGACAACAACAGACACACACTACTCCTTTAGACAACAACAGACACACACTACTCCTTCAGACAACAACAGACACACCCTACTCCCTTCAGACAACAACAGACACACACTACTCCTTCCAGACAACAGCAGACTCACACTACTCCTTTAGACAACAACAGACACACACTACTCCTTTAGACAACAACAGACACACACTACTCCTTTAGACAACAACAGACTCACACTACTCCTTTAGACAACAACAGACACACACTACTCCTTTAGACAACAACAGACACACACTACTCCTTTAGACAACAACAGACACACACTACTCCTTTAGACAACAACAGACACACACTACTCCTTCAGACAACAACAGACACACACTACTCCTTTAGACAACAACAGACTCCCACTACTCCTTCAGACAACAACAGACACACACTACTCCTTCAGACAACAACAGACACACACTACTCCCTTAGACAACAACAGACACACACTACTCCTTCAGACAACAACAGACACACACTACTCCTTTAGACAACAACAGACACACACTACACGCTTACTCCTTACCGTGAAAATCTGACAGGAGAAAGCCATCTGACTTCTGACTATCCTAGCTCCTCACCATGTAAAACTGTCATCGTCATCCATACCATACATTCTGATATAAAAACCTCTCTTTTTGTCAATCCACTCATCCCAAAGAGAAATAGTTTAATCTATTAATTTAAGATCAGGTTTACATCGAAACCGTAATGTTAGCTAAATTGTTTTGATTGTAAATCCAGGAAATAATTAAAGACACAGAATTTGAGGACGAAGTGACAAGGACAACTGTACTCTAATTGTTTGAAATCAGTGGACCCAACATGAATATGAAATATGCACACAGGAAAAATGGAATTGTTTATACAATGGAGCATTCAAATACTAGCCCACTGCCAGTGGGGCAACCCTAGCTTTTTCTGATTGGTCAATTCTTGGTGGGAATACAGTCTGTTTATTGGCTAGCCATAGCAATTCTTCAAATTGTGGTAGCGCACAGCAATGTGATTGGTTGTCTAATATTCATATTGCAATATCCATAAAAATAAATACAGTTTTACAGTTCACGCAGTTGTTTCATTCTGTTTTTATTACCTAAACATTTTTTATTTCATTTTAGCCCCTTTGTTGACAATTATTAGATTTGTGCATTCATTGAGTTATTGCATTAATACAGTTTAAACAGTAGTTGTTTGGGGGAAGTTTGAAACTTAAAAGTGGAATATTGGAATATGTCTGACAAGAGGAACAGTCCAGCGTGAAAACACACACCCACACCCACACAGCTTCCTGCATTATACAGATGCACTGCTACAGCTTCACCTAGAGGGGGCGACAGAAACAAACAGATTTAGGAGACAGGACAAACACGACCAATGAAGGACAACACACCTTATCTGTAAGACTCTCCTGACGTAGCTGTCCCCATAGAGTCACTGTTAACCAGAAACTGACTGGCCTTAGGACAGCTCGGGGCCGGATGGGCTGGTCCCATCTTTAAGATCAGTGGGCCGGTCTAAATTGTTAGTTTTTTTTAACAGAATAACCTTTTTTTTTTTGGTGAGGGGGGGTTTGGGCCTCAAGGAAAATAATGGGCCAGTGTGTTAGAAAATAAATGTAAAATGTCACTCACCCTAACGTCAGATCCAGACTCCACAGACCACACAAGGATGGGTTGGTCCTCCACTTCCTCCCCGTCACCAGTGGGAAACCAACTAGGATAATATTACACAGACGGATTAGATCACATCAGATAGAGATTCATTTATTGAATTTATTTGATATTTAAAAGTATTAGGATGCTCCAGCCGGAGACAACATTACATATGACCTCAGTTGTATTACACTGTCAGCTAGTAATACAGAGATGAACATCACAGAGACATTTAACATTAATACAGAGATGAACATCACAGAGACATTTAACATTAATACAGAGATGAACATCACAGAGACATTTAACATAAATACAGAGATGAACATCACAGAGACATTTAACATGAATACAGAGATGAACATCACAGAGACATTTAACATTAATACAGAGATTAACATCACAGAGACATTTAACATTAATACAGAGATGAACATCACAGAGACATTTAACATTAATACAGAGATGAACATCACAGAGACATTTAACATTAATACAGAGATGAACATCACAGAGACATTTAACATTAATACAGAGATGAACATCACAGAGACATTTAACATGAATACAGAGATGAACATCACAGAGACATTTAACATTAATACAGAGATGAACATCACAGAGACGTTTAACATTAATACAGAGATGAACATCACAGAGACATTTAACATTAATACAGAGATCACCTGGTTAATGCGATACCCATGTTCTACTGTAGAGTTTTAGCGTGACTTTTATTTAAGTTCCTAGCCTGAAATCCAGACCTGTTTTGTGCTAACATCCCAGCTAGCACATAACGTTCTGAGAGATCCATTTTTCCTTAGAGCTTGATGGGAGCATGTTTGTCCTGTGGTTATTTTGCCTATAACCTTTCCACCATATTTGCATCACGCCACACCATACTCACTACTGTATCCTCTCACCCTCCTCTTTTTTTGCTGTTTTGACTTAACAACAACAACAAAAAATCCCCAGTGCTGAGCTTGTAGTGGTAGTGTAACTGGCATGTAACGTTTGCTAATGTTTCATCCCCTCTCGACTGAAGTTCTGTCTGAAGTGAATGAACTAGCTAGCTATCTAGCTAGTAGCTACCACAGCCAGTTCAGCTCTAGCCTCTAGCTATCTAGCTAGTAGCTACCACAGCCAGTTCAGCTCTAGCCTCTAGCTATCTAGCTAGTAGCTACCACAGCCAGTTCAGCTCTAGCCTCTAGCTATCTAGCTAGTAGCTACCACAGCCAGTTCAGCTCTAGCCTCTAGCTATCTAGCTAGTAGCTACCACAGCCAGTTCAGCTCTAGCCTCTAGCTATCTAGCTAGTAGCTACCACAGCCAGTTCAGCTCTAGCCTCTAGCTATCTAGCTAGTAGCTACCACAGCCAGTTCAGCTCTAGCCTCTAGCTATCTAGCTAGTAGCTACCACAGCCAGTTCAGCTCTAGCCTCTAGCTATCTAGCTAGTAGCTACCACAGCCAGTTCAGCTCTAGCCTCTAGCTATCTAGCTAGTAGCTACCACAGCCAGTTCAGCTCTAGCCTCTAGCTATCTAGCTAGTAGCTACCACAGCCAGTTCAGCTCTAGCCTCTAGCTATCTGGCTAGTAGCTACCACAGCCAGTTCAGCTCTAGCCTCTAGCTATCTGGCTAGTAGCTACCACAGCCAGTTCAGCTCTAGCCTCTAGCTATCTAGCTAGTAGCTACCACAGCCAGTTCAGCTCTAGCCTCTAGCTATCTGTCAGGTAGCAGTATCTAACAGCTGTTGTGTTCATGTAAATGTTTTGTAGCCTTGTTTTTTCCCGTTTCAACAGAAGTAAATTAACTTGGCTCGCTTTCACCTGTTGATGTACCATTAGAGCTAGCCAAAAGTTGGCTAACAATAGCTATTATTTTAGCCTCAATCACACTAGTAGACCTGAATCAAAATGATGAAACCATCGGCCAAACTAATCTGACCTTTTTTTGACAGCGCACTGTGAGTTTTTATTAGAGTCAGTATACTGTAGTAATGTTACTTTATTGATCTGTCAGTTTCCCTAGTTAATTCCCTACTTTTCACACTGACACAGTATAAACAGCTCTTCAGGCTTCACTGTCATGGTGCACAGTCAGTACACAACACTATGATCATCATGTCTTAGCAGGATCAGATGGTGACCGGTGTCCCAGCAGGGTCAGACAGCCAGGGAAGACCAGCCTACGGAGATCAGGTGAATTTTGCAGTATATTATAACAATCAGTGAATGGATACAAAGTGCCATCTTGAGTTGATGGGTTGGCTACAGACTGGGATCTGGGAATAATGGTCATTTCAATTATTGAACCATTGTTTCCATTCTTGGCTAATATAATGTATAAATGTACACCAAGGTAATTATTTGTCTTGCCTCATCTGAGCAGGATCAGATGGTGACAGGTGTTTCAGCAGGGTCAGGCAACCAGGGAAGACCAGTCTGTGACTGCACTGAGGAGCCAGGGAAGACCAGTCTGTGACTGCACTGAGGATCCAGAGAAACCAGCCTGTGACTGCACTGAGGATCCAGGAAAGACCAGTCTGTGACTGCACTGAGGAGCCAGGGAAGACCAGTCTGTGACTGCACTGAGGATCCAGAGAAACCAGCCTGTGACTGCACTGAGGATCCAGGAAAGACCAGTCTGTGACTGCACTGAGGAGCCAGGGAAGACCAGTCTGTGACTGCACTGAGGATCCAGGGAAACCAGCATGTGACTGCACTGAGGATCCAGGGAAGACAAGTCTATGACTGCACTGAGGATCCAGGATAGACCGGTCTGTGACTGCACTGAGGATCCAGGGAAGACCAGTCTGTGACTGCACTGAGGAGCCAGGGAAGACCAGTCTGTGACTGCACTGAGGATCCAGGGAAGACCATTCTGTGACTGCACTGAGGATCCAGGGAAGACCAGTCTTTGACTGCACTGAGGATCCAGGGAAGACCATTCTGTGACTGCACTAATTAGCCAGGGAAGACCAGTCTGTGACTGCACTGAGGATCCAGGGAAGACCATTCTGTGACTGCACTGAGGATCCAGGGAAGACCAGTCTTTGACTGCACTGAGGATCCAGGGAAGACCAGCCTGTGACTGCACTGAGGATCCAGGGAAGAGAAGTCTGTGACTGCACTGAGGATCCAGGGAAGACCAGTCTGTGACTGCAGAAATGTCAAGTTATGTACAGTGGCTTGCAAAAGTATTCACCTCCCTTGGCATTTTTCCTATTTTGTTGCCTTACAACCTGGAATTAAAATGGATTTTGGGGGGGGGGGTTGTATCATTTGATTTACACAACATGCCTACCACTTTGAAGATGCTAAATATATAGTGAAACAAACAAGTAATAAGACAAAAAAACAGAACTTGAGCGTGCATAACTATTCACCCCCCCAAAGTCAATACTTTGTAGAGCCACCTTTTGCAGCAATTACAGCTGCAAGTCTCTTGGGGTATGTCTCTATAAGCTTGGCACATCTAGCCACTGGGATTTTTGCCCATTCTTCAAGGCAAAACTGCTCCAGGTCCTTCAAGTAGGATGGGTTCCGCTGGTGTACAGCAATCTTTAAGTCATACCACAGATTCTCAATTGGATTGAGGTCTGGGCTTTGACTAGGCCATTCCAAGACATTTAAATATTTCCCCTTAAACCACTCGAGTGCTGCTTTAGCAGTATGCTTAGGGTCATTTTCCTGCTGGAAGGTGAACCTCCATCCCAGTCTCAAATCTCTGGAAGACTGAAACAGGTTTCCCTCAAGAATTTCCCTGTATTTAGCGCCATCCATCTTTCCTTCAATTCTCATCAATTTCCCAGTCCCTGTCGACGACAGTCCCTGTCAGACATAGCGTTTTCCTTGATGGCTAAAAAGCTCAATTTTAGTCTCATCTGACCAGAGTACAGTTTAAGTCGGAAGTTTACATACACTTAGGTTGGAGTCATTAAAACTCATTTTTCAACCACTCCACAAATGTCTTGTTAACAAACTAAAGTTTTGGCAAGTCGGTTAGGACATCTACTTTGTGCATGACACAAGTAATTTTTCTAACAATTGTTTACAGACAGATTATTTCATTTATAATTCACTGTATCACAATTCCAGTGGGTCAGAAGTTTGCATACACTAAGTTGACTGTGCCTTTAAACAGCTTGGAAAATTCCAGAAAATGATGTCATGGCTTTAGAAGCTTCTGATAGGCTAATTGACATCATACGAGTCACTTGGAGGTGTACCTGTGGATGTATTTCAAGGCCTACCTTCAAACTCAGTGCCTCTTTGCTTGACATCATGGGAAAATCAAAAGAAAATCAACCACTTCTACATGAATGTCGATGCTACCATGATTAAGGATAATCCTGAATGAATCGTGAATAATGATGAGTGAGAAAGTTACAGACCCACAAATATCATAACCCCCAAGACATGCTAACCTCTCACCGTTACAATAACAGGGGAGGTTAGCATTTTATATCATACCCCCAAGACATGCTAACCTCTCACCGTTACAATAACAGGGTAGGTTAGCATTTTATATCATACCCCCAAGACATGCTAACCTCTCACCGTTACAATAACAGGGTAGGTTAGCATTTTTGAGGGGGTTATGATATTTGTGCAGCTCTAACTTTCTCACTCATCATTATTCACGATTCATTCAGGATTATCCATAATCATGGTAGCATCCACATTCATGTAGAAGTGTTTAGAAACATATTTACAATAAAAGTGACTCCAAAGGGAAATATTAGATTGTTTAATTTCCTGGATTTCTACACAATCAATCAGAGGGAGGACCCCAGACCCCCGCCAGCTTATGTCCCCCCACTTCTAAAACCAAAGTTGCGTCCCTGGTCCTATCTGTGCTTGGAGTTTAAAAAAAGTTCACCCCAAATAAGCTAACAGTGTTATTAAAAGTCTTACTGAAACATTCAGTGAACGTTTTAAGGAAGTTGTTAAAAATACTTCAAATAACCTATAATTTCTGTTCTCAGAGCGTTAATAAAACCTCCCAGGAAAACTTTCAGGGAACCATAGTAAGATGTTCTCAGAACCTACCTTCAACCTAAAACTTAACGTTACCAGAACAGGCAAGGTTTTCACTTCCGTTCTCAGAACGTTTAAATAACCTTAAATTTTACCGGTCAGTAAAGTCATGGCTTCGTCCCCAGAACCAATGGTAAATCAAAAATGTAAGTTCCCACAACTTTCAACAAACCAAATGCGCTAGTTGGGATTCCACTTCCTGTACTCCGTGTCATATGCCAAGTTATACAGTGGGGAAAAAAAGTATTTAGTCAGCCACCAATTGTGCAAGTTCTCCAACTTAAAAAAGATGAGAGAGGCCAGTAATTTTCATCATAGGTACACGTCAACTATGACAGACAAATTGAGAATTTTTTTTCTCCAGAAAATCACATTGTAGGATTTTTTATGAATTTATTTGCAAATTATGGTGGAAAATAAGTATTTGGTCACCTACAAACAAGCAAGATTTCTGGCTCTCACAGACCTGTAACTTCTTCTTTAAGAGGCTCCTCTGTCCTCCACTTGTTACCTGTATTAATGGCACCTGTTTGAACTTGTTATCAGTATAAAAGACACCTGTCCACAACCTCAAACAGTCACACTCCAAACTCCACTATGGCCAAGACCAAAGAGCTGTCAAAGGACACCAGAAACAAAATTGTAGACCTGCACCAGGCTGGGAAGACTGAATCTGCAATAGGTAAGCAGCTTGGTTTGAAGAAATCAACTGTGGGAGCAATTGTTAGGAAATGGAAGACAAGACCACTGATAATCTCCCTCGATCTGGGGCTCCACACAAGATCTCACCCCGTGGGGTCAAAATGATCACAAGAACGGTGAGCAAAAATCCCAGAACCACACGGGGGGACCTAGTGAATGACCTGCAGAGAGCTGGGACCAAAGTAACAAAGCCTACCATCAGTAACACACTACGCCGCCAGGGACTCAAATCCTGCAGTGCCAGACGTGTCCCCCTGTTTAAGCCAGTACATGTCCAGGCCCGTCTGAAGTTTGCTAGAGTGCATTTGGATGATCCAGAAGAGGATTGGGAGAATGTCATATGGTCAGATGAAACCAAAATATAACTTTTTGGTAAAAACTCAACTCGTCGTGTTTGGAGGACAAAGAATGCTGAGTTGCATCCAAAGAACACCATACCTACTGTGAAGCATGGGGGGTGGAAACATCATGCTTTGGGGCTGTTTTTCTGCAAAGGGACCAGGACGATTGATCCGTGTAAAGGAAAGAATGAATGGGGCCATGTATCGTGAGATTTTGAGTGAAAACCTCCTTCCATCAGCAAGGGCATTGAAGATGAAACGTGGCTGGGTCTTTCAGCATGACAATGATCCCAAACACACCGCCCGGGCAACGAAGGAGTGGCTTCGTAAGAAGCATTTCAAGGTCCTGGAGTGGCCTAGCCAGTCTCCAGATCTCAACCCCATAGAAAATCTTTGGAGGGAGTTGAAAGTCCGTGTTGCCCAGCGACAGCCCCAAAACATCACTGCTCTAGAGGAGATCTGCATGGAGGAATGGGCCAAAATACCAGCAACAGTGTGTGAAAACCTTGTGAAGACTTACAGAAAACGTTTGACCTGTGTCATTGCCAACAAAGGGTATATAACAAAGTATTGAGAAACTTTTGTTATTGACCAAATACTTATTTTCCACCATAATTTGCAAATAAATTCATTAGAAATCCTACAATGTGATTCTCTGGATTTTTTTTTCTAATTTTGTCTGTCATAGTTGACAGTTGACCTATGATGAAAATTACAGGCCTCTCTCATCTTTTTAAGTGGGAGAACTTGCACAATTGGTGGCTGACTAAATACTTTTTTCCCCCACTGTATTTCGCATGACAAGGAGTGGCAAGGAGTAGAATGTTATCACAAAGTAGACTGGTACCCAGGCTAAGAAGATCCCGTAGGGTTGACAGCCTGTTTTGCGAGGGAGACCTGGCAAGACTTGGATAGCAGGACCAGGCTAACTGTAGACTTACAGTAGTTAGCAGGACCTGGCTAACTGTATACTAAGATAACAGGACCAGGCTAACTGTAGACTTAGTTAGCAGGACCAGGCTAACTGTAGACTTAGTTAGCAGGACCTGGCTAACTGTAGACTTAAATAGCAGGACCAGGCTAACTGTAGACTTAAATAGCAGGACCAGGCTAACTGCATACCTAAGTTAGGCTAACTGTAGACCTAAGTTAGGCTAACTTTACCTGGAGGTGAAGAGAGCCTTCTCGTTGATCATCTGGACTCTGAAGATGTTGACAGCATTATAGACGTCTATCACATCCTGGTACTTCTCCAGTAGAGGCCTGGAGAGAGAGACAGGTTAGAAAAGTGTCACTCCACAATATTACCACACAAGATTAAACACAACAATGTGGAGTTGAGACGTTATAAACCTCCATAGGCAATCAATGTCATCAATATCAATCAGCATACATTACATCATCAATATCAATCAGTATACATTATATTGTATCAGTTGTAATACATTATAATATCCTCAAGATACCTGTAATATGACCCTGACTTGTCCTTCTGGTTCCTCTGGTCTGACTGGTCTGACTTCATGTCCTCTCCCCCCCACTGGTAGCAGGGGCAGGGGAAGAGGCTTAGCCAGGGGTAGAGGCAGGGCCTGGGGCCTGGTCTGGTCCTCTCTCCCAGGGGCAGGTGCTGTGCCAGGTAAGGTCTGAGCAGGGCTCTGGGCAGCAGAGACACCAGCCAGTAGATGGGCTCCTCATTCACTATGTCATGGAAGCTCTGGAGGTACTGACGCACGGCTGCAGAGGGCTGGATGGAGGACAGGTTCTGTAGGCAGGAGGAGGAGGAGGAGGAGGAGGAGGAGGAAAAGGAGGAGGAAAATCTAATTACATTTTATTTGTCACTAGCTGAATATAACTGGTGTAGACTTGAAATGTTTACGAGCCCTTTTAAATAATAATACAAATAAAAGTAACAGGAGGAATAAAACAAATACTCAACAATGGATCCATATACAGGGAGTACCAGTACCAGATCAATGTGGAGCTATATACAGGGAGTACCAGTACCAGATCAATGTGGAGCTATATACAGGGAGTACCAGATCAATGTTGAGCTATATATAGGGAGTACCAGAACCAGATCAATGTGGAGCTATATACAGGAAGCACCAGTACCAGATCAATGTGGAGCTATATACAGGGAGTACAAGTACCAGATCAATTTGGAGCTATATATAGGGAGTACCAGTACCAGATCAATGTGGAGCTAAATACAGGAAGTACCAGTACCAGATCAATGTGGAGCTATATACAGGGAGTGCCAGATCAATGTGGAGCTATATACAGGAAGTACCAGAACCAGATCAATGTGGAGCTATATACAGGGAGTACAAGTACCAGATCAATTTGGAGCTATATACAGGGAGTACAAGTACCAGATCAATGTGGAGCTATATATAGGGAGTACCAGTACCAGATCAATGTGGAGCTAAATACAGGAAGTACCAGTACCAGATCAATGTGGAGCTATATACAGGAAGTACCAATACCAGATAAATGTGGAGCTATATACAGGGAGTACCAGTACCAGATCAATGTGGAGCTATATACAGGAAGTACCAGATCAATGTGGAGCTATATACAGGAAGTACCAATACCAGATAAATGTGGAGCTATATACAGGGAGTACAAGTACCAGATCAATATGGTGCTAAATACAGGAAGTACCAGTACCAGATCAATGTGGAGCTATATACAGGAAGTACCAATACCAGATAAATGTGGAGCTATATACACGGACTACCAGTACCAGATCAATGTGGAGCTATATACAGGGAGTACCAGTACCAGATCAATGTGGAGCTATAAACAGGAAGTACCAGTACCAGATAAATGTGGAGATATATACAGGGAGTACCAAAATAATTTGGAGTATATACAGGAATTCCAGTACCAGATCAATGTGGAGCTATATACAGGGAGTACCAGTACCAGATCAATGAGGAGCTATATACAGGGAGTACCAGTACCAGATCAATGTGGAGCTATATACAGGAGTACCAGTACCAGATCAATGTGGAGCTATATACAGGGAGTACCAGTACCAGATCAATGTGGAGCTATATACAGGAAGTACCAGATCAATGTGGAGCTATATACAGGGAGTACCAGTCCCAGATCAATGTGGAGCTATATACAGGGAGTACCAGATCAATGTGGAGCTATATACAGGGAGTACCAGTACCAGATCAATGTGGAGCTATATACAGGGAGTACCAGTACCAGATCAATGTGGAGCTATAAACAGGAAGTACCAGTACCAGATAAATGTGGAGCTATATACAGGGAGTACCAAAATAATTTGGAGCTATATACAGGAAGTACCAGTACCAGATCAATGTGGAGCTATATACAGGGAGTACCAATACCAGATAAATGTGGAGCTAAATACAGGAAGTACCAGTACCAGATCAATGTGGAGCTATATACAGGAAGTACCAATACCAGATAAATGTGGAGCTATATACAGGGAGTACAAGTACCAGATCAATGTGGAGCTAAATACAGGAAGTACCAGTACCAGATCAATGTGGAGCTATATACAGGAAGTACCAATACCAGATAAATGTGGAGCTATATACAGGGACTACCAGTACCAGATCAATGTGGAGCTATAAACAGGAAGTACCAGTACCAGATAAATGTGGAGCTATATACAGGGAGTACCAAAATAATTTGGAGCTATATACAGGAAGTACCAGTACCAGATCAATGTGGAGCTATATACAGGGAGTACCAGTACCAGATCAATGTGGAGCTATATACAGGGAGTACCAGTACCAGATCAATGTGGAGCTATATACAGGGAGTACCAGTACCAGATCAATGTGGAGCTATATACAGGGAGTACCAGTACCAGATCAATGTGGAGCTATATACAGGAAGTACCAGATCAATGTGGAGCTATATACAGGGAGTACCAGTCCCAGATCAATGTGGAGCTATATACAGGGAGTACCAGATCAATGTGGAGCTAAATACAGGGAGTACCAGTACCAGATCAATGTGGAGCTATATACAGGGAGTACCAGTACCAGATCAATGTGGAGCTATAAACAGGAAGTACCAGTACCAGATAAATGTGGAGCTATATACAGGGAGTACCAAAATAATTTGGATCTATATACAGGAAGTACCAGTACCAGATCAATGTGGAGCTATATACAGGGAGTACCAGTACCAGATCAATGTGGAGCTATATACAGGAAGTACCAGATCAATGTGGAGCTATATACAGGGAGTACCAGTACCAGATCAATGTGGAGCTATATACAGGGAGTACCAGTACCAGATCAATGAGGAGCTATATACAGGGAGTACCAGATCAATGTGGAGCTATATACAGGGAGTACCAGTACCAGATCAATGTGGAGCTATATACAGGGAGTACCAGTACCAGATCAATGTGGAGCTATATACAGGGAGTACCAGTACCAGATCAATGTGGAGCTATATACAGGGAGTACCAGTACCAGATCAATGTGGAGCTATTTACAGGGAGTACCAGTACCAGATCAATGTGGAGCTATATACAGGAAGTACCAGATCAATGTGGAGCTATATACAGGGAGTACCAGTACCAGATCAATGTGGAGCTATATACAGGGAGTACCAGTCCCAGATCAATGTGGAGCTATATACAGGGAGTACCAGTACCAGATCAATGTGGAGCTATATACAGGGAGTACCAGTACCAGATCAATGTGGATCTATTGTGACGCCCCTCCCACTCTTTCTGCCTTCTTCTCTCTCTTTGCTCTTGTTTCCTTATTAGGATGCCGGTGGGCGGAGTTGTGAGGGTCGTCAGCTACATGGGAAACACCTGGGCCGGGTGTGTCCCAGCATAAATGGACCTCTTCCACATTCATTGAGGAGACTTTCTCCAGGCAGATGCTTTGACTGATTTTTGTTGTGGTATTTTTGTGGCTTTTTGGTTGTTTGCGTTGGCACCTTTCAACACCTTGCATTATTACATTTATGCATGCAAAACACTCACTTACACTACTGATTACTGATTACACACGCCATTGTTATTTGATTTAGTTTACTTTAGCTAATAAATATATACTTTGGGTATTCCTTGTCTCCACGTGTCTCCCTTTTGTTACGAACTTGAGCCGGTTCGTGACACTATATACAGGGAGTACCAGTACCAGATCAATTTGGAGCTATATACAGGGAGTACCAGTACCAGATCAATGTGGAGCTATATACAGGGAGTACCAGTACCAGATCAATGTGGAGCTATATACAGGGAGTACCAGTACCAGATCAATGTGGAGCTATATACAGGGAGTACCAGTACCAGATCAATGTGGAGCTAGATACAGGGAGTACCAGTCCCAGATCAATGTGGAGCTATATACAGGGAGTACCAGTACCAGATCAATGTGGAGCTATATACAGGGAGTACTAATTTATTGCTACTTTGCAACTACTTAGCATGTTAGCTAACCCTTCCCCTAACCCTAACCTTAACCCTTTTAGATAACCAAAAAAAAAGAACAAAAAAAAAGAAGCCACTACTAAAGGACACCAATAAGAAAAGAGACTTGCTTGGGCCAAGAAACACGAGCAATGGACATTAGACCGATGGAAATCTGTCCCTTGGTCTGATGAGTCCAAATGTGAGATTTTTGGTTCCAACCGCCATGTCTTTGATCTCTGCATGTGTGGTTCCCACCGTGAAGCATGGAGGAGGAGGTGTGATGGTGTGGGGGTGCTTTGCTGGTGACACTGTCTGTGATTTATTTAGAATTCAAGGCACACTTAACCAGCATGGCTACCACAGCATTCTGCAGCGATACGCCATCCCATCTGGTTTGCGCTTAGTGGGACTATCATTTGTTTTTCAACAGGACAATGACCCAACACACCTCCAGGCTGTGTAAGGGCTATTTGACCAAGAAGGAGAGTGATGGAGTGCTGCATTAGATGACCTGGCCTCCACAATCACCCAACCTCAACCCAATTGAGATGGTTTGGGATGAGTTGGAACTCAGAGTGAAGGAAAAGCAGCCAACAAGTGCTCAGCATATGCGGGAACTCCTTCAAGACTGTTGGAAAAGCATTCCAGGTGAAGCTGGTTGAGAGAATGCCAAGAGTTAAAATCTTCCCTGTCATGTTGTCCGGTGCCAAATTTTCCTTAAGGAAACTCTGAAATGGCATATTGTTTTTATGAAAATGTTAGAATATTGACATGAAAATCTGTCGCCAATTGGATTGAAACCTTGCTATAGACACCCTAAAAGCCAATTTAGCTCAATATTATTTGAATGCTAAATGACTATGAACTGAGCTGAATGAACTAAAGTGAATATTATTTGAATGCTAAAGGGCTATGAAGTGAACTGAATGAACTAAAGGGAATCAAAAAGGGAAAAGAAAGCAGAGATTTTAAACTATTGATTTCCATTTTGGGGTGGGTCTAAATACACTAAAACCTGAGTAATTGAACTTGAATTCAACCAAAACAAAAATGTTAAATAAGGGTCATTGAAAAAGTTTATGGAAGGTTTATTGAATTGATAAATCAACTACTACGTTCGTTGTTTTTCTTGCTATAAGTCCTCTTAAATTATATATTAAGATATATTATCTTAAATTGTATATTAAGGGTGATTGTTATAAGTGCTTCTTACCAGGTGTGGTGGAGTTTGGTTCTGGGCCTCCATCAGAGACTCCTGGTAGCGTTGATGTGTTGTCTGGAGAAACAGCATGATGTCTGGGGGACCCTGGACTGTTCTGATCAGCACCTGGCACTCACACACACATTTAGCAGACACTGTTATCCAGAGCAACTTATCTTAAGATAGCTAGGGACGACAACCACCTATCACAGTCATAGAAAGTAAAACTTTACGGTATTAGTTTTATTTAATGTATTTTCCTTTCACCTGCAGCATGGTGATGACTCTGTCCAGGTATAGCGCCTCCTGGTGGCAGAAGTCAGCGTAGCAGCGGGCAGGCAGACGTCTGGTATACATCCCTCTAAGGAAGGCTGAGTAGAGGGTCTCATCTGCTACTCTCTTACTGGTCTCCCACAGGACGTCATAAATACTCACCTCTTCAACCAGTTCTGGGGGGAGGAATAATATAATATAATATGCCATTTAGCAGAAGCTTTTATCCAAAGCGACTTACAGTCATGCGTGCATAAATTTTTTTGTGTATGGGTGGTCCCGGGGATCGAACCCTCTACCTTGGCGTTACAAGCGCCGTGCTCTACCATCTGAGCTACAGAGGACTTTTTTTTTTGCTTTGGTGCAGTTTTCATAAGTATGTGGTACATTTTAGCAACTCTTAGTACAAAACTCAAAACAGATAATCAAAAAGGAAGCTGTTTCAAAACTCTAAACACATTTTTCTATTGACTATTACAACACACAAAGTCATACAGTCACTTTACACCAAACTTAATCAGTGTTTCATCTAGACATACATGTTTCACATTGCAAAACATGTTCATATGAAGAACAGACAGGCTTGATGCAAACAAGCGCCTGCTAAACATTGTTTCTTTCAATCATTGAATTTGTTTCATTTGATTGCAGTACACCTACAGAACCAGTCACAAGCTTGGACAAACCTACTCATTGAAGATTTTTTATTTTTCTAAACTATTTTCTACATTGTAGAACAATAGTGAAGACATCAAAACTATGAAATAACACATATGGAATCATTCAGCAACCAAAAAAGTGTTAAACAAATCATAATATATTTTAAATTTGAGATTCTTTAAAAAAGCCACCCATTGCCTTGATGACACCTTTGCACACTCTTGGCATTCTCTGTCTAAGGGCTATTTGACCAAGAAGGAGAGTGATGGAGTGCTGTATCAGATGACCTGGCCTCCACAATCACCCGACCTCAACCCAAAATGGCCAGAAACAAATAACTTTCTTCTGAAACTCGTCTGTCTATTCTTGTTCTGAGAAATGAAGGCTATTCCATGCGAGAAATTGCCAAGAAACTGAAGATCTCGTACAATGCTGTGTACTATTCCCTTCCCAGAACAACACAAACTGGCTCTAACCAGAATAGAAAGAGGAGTGGGAGGCCCCGGTGCACAACTGAGCAAGAGGGTGTCTAGTTTGAGAAACAGACACCTCACAGGTCCTCAACTGGCAGCTTCATTAAATAGTACCCACAAAACACCAGCCTCAACATCAACAGTGAAGAGGAGACTCTGTGATGCTGACCTTCTAGGCAGAGTTGCAAAGAAAAAGCCATATCTCAGACTGCCCATCTTAAACTTTTATTTTTATTGGCCCGTCTGAGATATGGCTTTTTCTTTGCAAATTTCCATGAAGAAAAACTGGGGGTTGCTTTACCTCTTTACAAGTATTTTTTGTGGCAGTGGAAGACATTTTGAAACGCTTTACTTAAGCGAAGTAGTGAAATATAGTCAAAAGTTTAAAAAATATATTCCAATATCTGGTCTGATTACTTTGATAGACTACTATATGAACCTTATTACTTTGGAGTGTG